>NW_024100551.1:382500-391628 GCF_016545835.1 Crotalus tigris | reverse complement strand
ATTCAGTGCCGGAAGCAAGAAAGATCACTGCAAAAATAATTGTTAGATTTCTATCCCGCTTTTCTTCGAAATTATAAAATATGTTACATCCTCTTTCAGTGTTATGCCTGAAACAATACGGATATTATTGAAGTTTTCAAAAAAAAGGCATATATATTGCATTCCTTTACAAGACCTTATTGCACATCATCTAGTGGGAGTGGCAGTACAAGCAGTCCTCAATTTACAACAGTTTATTTAGTGACTGAAGTTAAATGGTACTGAAAAAAGTGACTTAATGACCATTTTTCACACTTGCAGCCTTGCCATGATCATGTGATCAAAATTCAGAAATTTGGCAACTGGCTGGTATTTATAACAGCTGCCATGTTCCTGGGTCACGTGATCTCCTTTTGCGACCTTCCAACAAGCAAAGTCAATGGGGAAGCCAGATTCACTGAACAACCAGAATAGAATAGAATAGAATAGAATAGAATAGAATAGAATAGAATAGAATAGAATAGAATAGAATAGAATAGAATAGAATAGAATATATGGAATGGAATAGAATAGAATAGAATAGAATAGAATAGAATAGAATAGAATAGAATAGAATAGAATAGAATAGAATATATGGAATGGAATGGAATGGAACGGAACGGAATGGAACAGAACAGAACAGAATAGCATAGAATAGAAAATATGGAATGGAATGGAATGGAATGGAATGGAATGGAATGGAATAGAATAGAATAGAATAGAATAGAATAGAATAGAATAGAATAGAATAGAATAGAATAGAATAGAATAGAATAGAATAGAATAGAATAGAAAATATGGAATGGAATGGAATAGGATAGGATAGGATAGGATAGGATAGGATAGGATAGGATAGGATAGGATAGGACAGGACAGGACAGGACAGGACAGAACAGAATAGAATAGAATAGATAGGATTGAGATGGGATAGAGTAGAATAGAATAGAATAGAATAGAATAGAATAGAATAGAATAGAATAGAATAGAATAGAAAATATGGAATGGAATGGAATGGAATAGGATAGGATAGGATAGGATAGGATAGGATAGGATAGGATAGGACAGGACAGGACAGAACAGAACAGAATAGAATAGAATAGATAGGATTGAGATGGGATAGGATAGAATAAAATAGAATAGAATAGAATAGAATAAAATAGAATAGAATAAAATAGAATAGAACGGAACAGAAAATAATTGAATACGACTGAGATGGGATAGGATAGGATAGGACAGAACAGAACAGAATAGAACAGGACTCAGATGGGATAGGACAGAACAGAATAGAACAGAATGGAATGGAATGGAACAGAATAGAATAGAATAGAACAGAACAGGACTGAGATGGAATAGAATAGAATAGAATAGAATAGAATAGAATAGAATAGAATAGAATAGAATAGAATAGAATAGAACAGAATAGAATAGAACAGGACTGAGATGGGATATTTCTCACTTAGCAACATAGGTTTAATTGTAGTCATAACTCGAGGATTACCTGTACCCAGAGACAACAGAAGAGGAAGAATTGGAGCAATCACAAAGGGCAAAGACCTGCAAACTGAAGTAGAACGACTGTGGCAAAAGAAAGCAAAGGCCATACCAAGAGCAATAGGCACCTTGGGCGCGATCCAAAAAACATCTGGAGCTCCACTTGAACATCATCGGCCTTGACAAAATCCCCATCTGTCAATTGCAGAAGGCAGCTTTATTGGGGAAAGCTTACATCCTGCTTCAATACCTTTAACACCATCAAGCTTCCACATCTGCCTATTCTAGGTCCTTGGGAAAGACTTAATAGGTCTTAAATGCCAAATAAAAATGCCAAACCCAGTCTAAACATCTGGCTGACTATGTCACTAACCATAAAAATAATCTACCATTATAAACATAAAGAGCCTTACATTCAATCTAGATGGTTACAGTCGCTTTTACATTGATTCAATTAATGACTAGCAGCTTGGCAAACACAAGCCCAAATTTCATAATGTTAATCAGGGGGGCAATTAAAGGTTAAGCAATTAGGGTTACACAGAGAAAGTCCTGTTTTGCTTACCTAACGATGCTCACTTAATTAACAGCTCCAGGAACAAAGAACCTTTCTAAGAAAATTAAATGAAATGAGCTTTGCTGCGCAGAAGTCACGGAGCGGGTGTCCTGAAAGTGGTTTGCAGATCAGGTATTAAAAGCCACAAGGAGGATTGGAAGCATTCGCCGGATCATCCCAAAAGTGCTTTTTTTCGGGAGGCCGCTGAACTTTCTTGTTTCTCTTTGAAATCGTTTCGCTTCTCATCCAAGAAGCTTCTTCAGCTCTGACTGGATGGTGGGAAAGGAAGTGTGGAAAGAAAAATCAGGTCCAAGTCTAAGCTGGGAGTAAATAAAATGGAGGCTAAGATGCTGGAAATAAAAATGGAGGCTGCTTAAGAAACAAGGTTCCTGTTTATTGACGAGCAGAACCAGCGACAGCATGCAGTTCTGGGACAGCTGACCCAATGGAGTTGAGAGTGGGTAGGTTTTTATACCTTCTTTGGGCTTTGTATTTGAGGCGCCTGTTCCTGTGCAATGTACTTTGACCTGAGCTTGAGGGTGCCTATCGTGGTCACCACGATGTAAAAAAGATGTTGAGACTCTAGAAAGAGAACAGAGAAGAGCAACAAAGATGATCAGGGGACTGGAGGCTAAAGCATATAAGGAACCGTTGCTGCAATTGGGCATGTCCAGTTTAATGAAGAGAAGGACGAGGGGGGACAGGATAGCAGTGTTCCAATATCTCAGGGGCTGCCCCAAAGAAGAGGGAGTCAAGCTATTCTCCAAAGCACCTAAAGGCAGGACGAGAAGCAACGGGTGGAAACAGACCAAAGAGAGAAGCAACCTAGAACTAAGGAGAAATTTCCTGACAGTGAGAACAATTAACCAGTGGAACAACCTGCCTCCAGAAGTTGTGGGTGCTCCAACACCAGTGGTTTTTAAGAAGAGATTGGACCACTGTCTTTAATTATATAGGGTCTCCTGCCTGTGCAAAGGGTTGGAGTAGATTACCTCCAAGGTCCCTTCCAACTTTGTTATTCTGTTATATGCCATACACTAAATAAATAAATAAATATGTCCTCCTTGCTAGACAAAGAAATGGAAGAATACTTTTAACCCAGTTCAGATTCAAGAGTGCTGTTTTTCCTTAATTATCTTTTTATCAGAACCCAACCGGCTAATTATTACCTCTCTCTGGCTGCTGCCACTTTATAGATGTGGATCAAGACTGGAGCATTTAAGAAGAGGCCATAAATGGCACTGTAGTCAAGTCCCGTTTAAAATTTACAATGCTCATAAAATAAAAGCATGATCAATAGTTTACTGGCTAAAAAAAAAAAAACCCACATGTCTTCCTTTCTCCTTCGATCTTCACTGGAAAGAGGAAAGATTTAGCTCAGCTGCAATATTAATAAAACAAGTTCCTTAAATATGGTCCTCTATTTATAGGGGTTTTTTTCTTCTTCTTCTTCTTCTTTCATTAGGGTTTTCAATCCGCATGGCTCTTTGTTGCATTTCACGCCTTTTGAAGGTCCTTCTCCCCCCCCCCTCCGTGTTTTAATCCTTATGGTTCTGATTTCACTTTGCAATGTTTTAATCCAATTATTTCTTTCAGTAAACAAGTGTTCTCTGCGTATCTGGATAATGAGCTATGAGCAGGAGTGATTTCTGATTAGTCAAGCTAATTTTGGGGAAAGGACAAAAGGAATGAAGGAAAGGAAAGGGAAGGAAAGGGAAGGAAAAGGAGGAAAGGAAAGGAAAGGAAAGGAAAGGAAAGGAAAAGAAAAGAAAGGAAAGGAAAGGGAAGGGAAGGGAAGGGAAGGGAAGGGAAGGAAAAGAAAGAAAAAGAAAGGAAAGGGAAGAGAAGGAAAGGAAAGGAAAGGGAAGGAAAGGAAAGGAAAGGAAAGGAAACTGTGATAGTGGTAGTGATCAATGCAGATACATTATTAGATGATAAAATGGAATAGAAAAATCTGCCTTTTTATTTTATTTTTCCTTCCAACATTCAGTAAAATTGAATCGAATCGAATTAAAACTGAATACTTTCACACGGTTGTGAAAAAAAAAATCAAGAAAAAAAATAAGAAAACAGCATCAAAAAATTGACACATGGACACACATACACAAACACACCTACTGCTACTGCCCAAAGGTCACTGAAGGAACAGCAAAAGAAGTCAGAGGTTCAGAGATGGTGGTAAATTGTTGTTGGGTTTGCTAGTTCAGGGTTTGGGTATTGTTGTTATTGCTGTTGTTTGATCTTCCAGTAGTTTTGTTTGTAAGAGTGAAGAAAAAAAGATTGCTCAACCCCTTACTCTCTTATACAGAAGGATGCCTCATTAATGCTGTAAGCAGCATTATATTTATTTTATACTGAATATTTCCTCCTCTCCTCCGTGGGCCTTGAGAATTCATTAATCACTACGTGTCTTTCTGCAAGAAGCACTCCAATGCAGTCTTATACAGCAGTACATAGCAAACCTAATCAGAAATCTTAAATAAGGTGACCAACTTTTTTACAATGAAAAGGAGGACACAAATAAATTGAAGAAAAAAATATTGTAAATAAAAGAAACATTTTATTTATTGCAACAATAATACAGACAACTTGCATGGGCAAAGTTTGCCAGCCAGGTGTTTTGGCGCGCTCAGCAACAATTCCTATTGGCTTTCGAAAGCCAATAGTGCGAGTAGCACAGCTCATGCAAAAGCTGAAAAAAAAACCCATCAAAAAAAAGGTGCCGGAACGCCGTTCTAAGCGTTCTATGAGGGAAAAAAAAAGCTCTGTAGATTAGTCTTCAAATATCGAAAAGAAGGACATGTAGGAGGACACTTTTCGAGGGAGGACAGAACTTACAAAAGGAGGACTGTCCTCGCTAAAGGAGGATGGTTGGTCACCTTATCTTAAAAGAATAATCAATGTAAATGTAGGATTTATTCCACTAACAAACGAAGTCTCGGTAAACTTAGCATTGTCCATATGGAGACTCATGAATGAACACTTTTCTCAACTAAGTGACTTAATAACATGGGAGGGTGATGGACTGTGTAAATATATCCAGTGGTGAGATTCAAATACATGAACAACCAGTTCTCTGCGTGGATGCCGCTTCCGGAAGTCTGTTCTGGGCCTCGGAGGCCTGAAGGAGGCCTCCCAAGCCCAGAATGGTGCTCCAGAAGTGGCATCCACACACTTCCGGCTGGCTGTTCTGGGCCTGGGAGGTCTCCTCCAGGGCTTTGTGGCCCAGAACAGACTTCCGGAAGTGGCATCCATGCACTTCCAGTGGACCATTCTGGGCCTTGCAAAAAAAGGGCAAGGGCTTCAGTGGACGCCATCCCCCCCATTCAGCCGAACTCAACAAAATATTAGCTACCAGTTCTGCCGAACCAGTGTGAACCAGTTGAATCTCACCACTGAATATATCCCAGGGCACATTACACAAAACAGCCTTGAATTTAAATGCTCCTTGAGTAGAATTTTGCATTTGTCGTCTTGGCTAACAGGTTTTCTCCTCTTATGAAGCTGTTATTAGAAGGATGGTTTAAAAAAAAAAATAAGATCTTTCTAACTTCTTGTCTTGAGACTCTTCAAAGTACCGGTAGGAGCACAACTGAGCCCAAAATTTATGTTGCTAAGTGAGACATCTGTTAAGTGGGATTTGCCCCATTTTACAACCTTCCTTGCCACAGTTGTTAAGGGAACCACTGCAGTCCTTAAGTTAGTAACATGGTTGTTAAGTGAATCTGGCTTCCCCACTGACTTTGCTTGTCAGAAGGGGGTCATATAACCCCGGGATGCTGCAACCGTCGTAAATATGAACCAGTTGCTAATCGTCCAAATTTTGATCACGTGACCATGGGGATGCTGCAATGGTCATAAGTGCGAAAAATGGATATGTCACTTTTTTTCAGTGATGTTATAACTTTGAACGGTCACTAAATGAATGATTGTAACTTGACAACTACCTGTACCCAGAGGCAGTGGTGGGATTCAGCCGGTTCTCACCAGTTCGGCAGAACCGGTAGCTAATTTTTTTGTTGCCCAGGCCCAGAATGGACTTCCGGAAGAGTCATCCGCACAGAGAACCAGTTGTTCACATATTTGAATACCACCACTGCCTAGACTTGCAGGGCTCCTCAACCTTGGCTCTTTTATGACTTGTGGACTTCAATGCCCAGAATTCCTGAGCCAGCCTGGCTCAGCTTGGAAACCTCTCCCTTTTCCCTCAGCATAGCTGGCTCAGGAATTCTGGGAGTTGAAGTCCACGAATCATAAAAGAGCCAAGGTTGCCTACCCCTGGCCTATATCGGGCTCCTCAACCTTGGCTAATTTAAGACTCGTGGACTTCAACTCCCAGAATTCCTGAGCCAGCCATGCTGACGGGAACGGGAGTTTCCAAGCAGAGCCATGCTGGCTCAGGAATTCTGGGCATTGAAGTCCACAAGTCATAAAAGAGCCAAGGTTGCCTACCTCTGGCCTAGAGGGTCTGAAACTACTTTAATTAGAATACTTGCTTAGTATAATTTTGGGGATCTTCTTGATGCTTCTAACTACAATTTGACAAAATGTCATTTAAAAAAAAAGGCTTGCAGAAACGCAGTTATTATAGTGAAGAATTCTAAGGGAAGTAAAAGCAGGTGGATGAAAACAACTTGTTTTTCCAGCAAAGAAATATTAGGCCCAGGTTCATGTTAAAACGCCAAAGATTCTTAAAACTAAAATAAAATTGAAACCTGAAGTTTTTCTTTTAGGATTACTAGATAAGGAGTTGAGGAAAAAAAAAAAACATTTGGGACTTTATTATTGCATATGTTGTCTGCAGCGAGAATTCTACTGCATATGCACAGAAATGGAAAGATATATTAATTCCCACAACAGACGAATGGATGGAAAAACCGATAGGGCTAGCAGAAATTAAAAAAAAAAATTGACTGCTTTAATTAAAGAAAAGAACATACCCAGCTTTATTTCTATATGGAAACTGTTTCTGGACGTGCTGGAGACAGGGGAAAAAAAAAAAAAAAACTCTTGAGGTTGGGTTTTGCTGATTAATATAGTTTGTTATTACAGAAACGGCTAGTATTTGGTAGAATAAAAAGTTGAGGATGTAATTCTATCCTGGTCTTTACTGCCCTGAAAAAAGTCAGAAGTAAATGCTTCCCCCCCCCCTCTTTTCCCCTGTATCTACACCTTTCTTTCTCCTTTCTTTCCCTTCCCCATTTTTCTATCATTATATTTAGCTGTATTTTGTATTACAATAATTTTAATAAAATTTGGAAGGAAGGAAGGGAGGGAGGGAGGGAGGGAGGAGGAAGGAATAGAGAGGGTGGAGGGAGTTGAGGGAGGAAGAGAGGAGTAGAAGAAGCAGGGGAGAGTGGGAGGGGAAGGAGGGAGGGAGGAAAGGAGGGAGGGAGGAAGGGAAGAAGGAAGGAAGGAATAGAGAGGGTGGAGGGGAGGAGAGAATGAATAGAGAGGAGGGAGGGAGGAGAGGGAGGGAGGGAAGAAAGGAGGGAGGGAGGGAGGAAGGGAGGGAGGAATAGAGAGGGTGGAGGGGAGGAGGGAATGAATAGAGAGGAGGGAGGGAGGAGAGGGAGGGAGAGAGGAGTAGAAGAGGCAGGGGAGAGTGGGAGGGGAAGGAGGGAGGGAGGAAAGGAGGGAGGGAGGAAGGGAAGAAGGAAGGAAGGAATAGAGAGGGTGGAGGGGAGGAGAGAATGAATAGAGAGGAGGGAGGGAGGAGAGGGAGGGAGGGAGGGAAGAAAGGAGGGAGGGAGGGAGGAATAGAAAGTGTGGAGGGGAGGAGGGAATGAATAGAGAGGAGGGAGGGAGGGAGGGAGGAAGGGAGGGAGGGAGGGAGGAATAGAGAGGGTGGAGGGGAGGAGAGAATGAATAGAGAGGAGGCATGGAGGAGAGGGAGGGAGAGAGGAGTAGAAGAGGCAGGGGAGAGTGGGAGGGGAAGGAGGGAGGGAAGAAAAGAGGGAGGGAGGGAGGGAGGGAGGGAGGGAGGAAGGAAGGAAGGAAGGAAGGAAGGAAGGAAGGAAGGAAGGAAGGAAGGAAGGAAGGAAGGAAGGAGGGTTGTTTTTCCAGAAACCTTTTTATTACACTGTCTTGTGACAAATACTAATATATCTTGGGAAATTTTCAATATTTAATTCACTAAAATTCTCATCCAACAATGCATAGTTGGAAGGGGTAACACTGATCAACTGAATGTTAATCCGATGAATAACCCAATATCATCCATCATGGCAACACCTCCAATGCAGCCAGACTCTCTAAAAACCGTGGGAGGGGGAGAAGAAGGAAGTTGCGGGCCCCTTGTACAATTCCCTGCCTATGTCTCATCAGTACACACTGGACACTCATTTCCAGAGACCTGAAGTTAAGAACGAGAACAGAAAGTGTGACTAATCACACTTCGGCCCAAATTAGATTCCGCGTCTGCTGGACTAATGCGAGCCAGCCCACTGCAAAATGCCAAATGAGAAATTGACCGTAGAGGGCTGTTCCTCATAATTTGCCAATATGAATGATCGGCTATTGACCTCTTTCACTTAATTGGATGCTTAATGTTAATATAGAGGTTGATATTTTCAGAGGGGTGTGATTGGCTGGCTGGCTACCAGTTTTATTCATTTCAAGGCACAAAACTGGAAAACTGTTTGTCCAAATTTTTCCCCCCCTTAAGACAGGAAGAAGCAACACGGGTCTCATAAGCACAAGGCATCTGAGATATTTGCTTGGTGCTCAGCTTCACCCGACTGTTAAAAAAAATATTTTTAATGTTTATTTTTAAAATAAAAAAGAAAGACAGGGCCAGTTTGGCCTAGTGGTGAGAGATGGATGGATGTATAGAAGAAGAAAGAAAGAATGATGGACTAGACAGATAATAGAGATAGATAAATTGATAGATGATAGAGATAGATAGATGATAGATAGAGAGAGATAGAGAGATAGATAGACAGATAAGAAAGAGAGAGAGATAAAGAGAGACAAACAGACAGACAGGATAGATGACTGATAGATACTGTAGATAGATAGATAGAGAGAGAGAGACAGAGACAGAGAGAAAGACAGACAGACA
>NW_024100551.1:362500-377500 GCF_016545835.1 Crotalus tigris | reverse complement strand
GAATAGTAGACTGGAAAAATGTAATTTTTCTGCTTCAGGCAAGTTTCCTATTTGTATATTTGTTCCTTAGGTGCCTCTCCTAAAAAAAACCCGACAAGCCCAAAATACATTTTAATTACATATTATTTCAGTCCCTGATGCCCAAGGGTTGCTTCAAATATTCCAATGAAAATATGTTGTTTTTCCTTCAAACTTTCCATTAATTGAAATATAATATTGAAAACCTTGTGAGAAATTGGGGAGACCAGAGATTTTTATAGGCTACAGTAGGGTAGTCCGTGGGAAACAGAGGGGGGTTTTAAAACAAGGTCAAGATGGTCTTTTTCAACTATGTGATTAAATCCCTGGCCTTTTTAAGGAGAAACAAGTATTAGAGGAAATCTCTCAGAACCTGCAGAGATGAGCTGTTGAATCTGTCAGCTCAACTGAGTAGATCACATGAAAGCAATTCCAAAGGAGGCTAAAACTACTTTCGTTGATTGATAGATAGATAAATAAATAGAAACATATGAAAATGATTAAGACAACTCATCTCCCAATTCACCTGAAAATAAAAGAAGGAGAGTAAATATATTCAGACTTGCAAGATTCTGTTACTACATTCATTCTAATAAAAAATAGTATTAAGTCTATGTGGTGTCTGTTTCTTGATCTAGCCTATTTTGTAGGGCTGACATCTTTGGCTTTTAAAGACTAGAAAACATTCATATTAGTTGGGAAAGAAATTTGAGGTCTCTCCCAACTCAATCATCTTATGACAAGAGATTCTAGGACAGTGGACAGATAGAGGTGTTCTAATATTTGAGGGGCTGCCACAAAGAAGAGGAGATCAACCTATTTCCCAAAGCACCAGAAGATAAGACAAGAAACAATGGATGGAGAGAATCAAGGAGAGAAGCAACCGAGAACTAAGGAAAAATTTCCTAACAGTGAGAACAATTAACCAGTGAAATAGCTTGCCTTGAGAAGTTGTGGTTGCTCCAGCACTGGAGGCTTCTAAGAAGACAGCCACTTGTCTGTAATAGTATAGGGTCTCCTGTTTGAGCAGGGGATTTGACTAGAAGATCCCTTCCATTATTCTGTTAAGTTTATGTGTTCCCATTTTGAACCAAACAAGGAACTCTTGGGTTTATTTTAAAATGGAGCGGCTGGGCAAGCAAATTGTGGCATCAGTGAATAGATTGAATCTTTCTTCAGCAAGGTGTAAAGAAGATCTGGTTGAAACTCCAAAGTCTAAGCCAGGGGTCTTCAAACTTGGCCCTTTTGTGACTTGTGGACTTCAACTCCCAGAATTCCTCAACCAGGCACGCTGGCTGAAGAATCCTGAGAGTTGAAGTCCACCAGTCATAAAAGGGCCAAGTTTGAAGACCCCTGGTCTGGATCCGAGCCTGCAGTTCCATCAAAATGGCCGACTGAGGGATTCTGGAATTCCACAAGTCATAAAAGGGCCAAGTTTGAAGACCCCTAGTCTAAGCATTAATCGTCATCATCTGGGACAGCAGGCAATGTAACCTTGTTGACTTCCAGCCATTTCATGGAAATCTCCTATGGGCCCCTTCATTATAAAGCATCTCCTCTTTCTTAAAGGGCTAAAGGGTTTTGGGTTTTGCCCGTCAAATGACGTGAGGCATCATGGCTGCAGGATCTGGGAATGCTGCTGAAATGCAATGGGGGAAAAGTGCATTAGAATGTCAAAAGCTTAATTGTGAATCAAAAGTGATAAGCTCTTGCTCAGAATATTAATTCCAGTTGATGATTTCCCCCCGCCCCCCTCTTCAATTGCTCCCCAGGATATCTTGATTTTAGACTGGCAAAGATCATTAGCGACCCATTGCACTTGATCTAGTTTATGCCTTGCCTCTGAACTGCATGTTTTGCGCAAAACACGTTACAGTGTTAGCAATGGAACCAGATGCCTTTTTTTACTATTTATCAAGTTTCTTTAGGGGAGACCTCCTGCTACATTAGCACGTCTTTCGGGCTCTGAGAAGGAACCTTGATCTTTCTCTCTGCCTTCTCCTTTTGAATATGCATGTCCAAATTTTTCAGCTTTTTCTTTCAGTTCAAAACTGCAGATCAAATTAATCAAATTAACTGCATTTCCCTTATACAGAGAAAAGCCATATTGGAGTTCACTGGGGCTTGTAGGTATAACCAACTAAATATTAGATTTTGAAGATCAATATCGTCAGCTCTTCTTCTTCTTCTTCTTCTTCTTCTTCTTCTTCTTCTTCTTCTTCTTCTTCTTCTTCTTCTTCTTCTTCTTCTTCTTCTTCTTCTTCTTCTTCTTCTTCTTCTTCTTCTTCTTCTTCGTTTCCATCCATTGCTTCTTGTCCTGCCTTCAGGTGCTTTGGAAAATAGCTTGACTCCCTCTTCTTTGGGGCAGCCCCTGAGATACTGGAAGGCTGCTATCCTGTCCACCCTCATCCTCCTCTTCATTAAACCAGACATACCCAATTCCAGCAACCATTCCTTATATGTTTTAGCCTCCAGTCCCCTGATCATCTTTGTTGCTCTTCTCCACACTCTTTCTAGAGTCTCAACATCTTTTTTACATCGTGATGACCAAAACTGGATGCCGTATTCCAAGTGTGGCCTTACCTAGGCCTTGTAAAGTGTATTAATTTTCCTATTTCCTATACATTTTCCTATTTTGGAATCATACGTTGATGACTGCTTACCGTCAATTTCACCCAACAGCAAAGGCATATCATGATAAATGCAAAAATACATGTAAGGAAAATAAAGATTATATCTGTACAATGGTAAAACGCCAACATTGATCTGGAATTTGAACTGACTGGCGAAGCTGGCCCGGGATCTTGAGAAAGAAAATGTAAACTTCTTCTTCTTCTTCTTCTTCTTCTTCTTCTTCTTCTTCTTCTTCTTCTTCTTCTTCTTCTTCTTCTTCTTCTTCTTCTTCTTCTTCTTCTTCCTTCTTCTTCTTCTTCTTCTTCTTCCTTCTTCTTCTTCTTCTTCTTCTTCTTCTTCTTCTTCTTCTTCTTCTTCTTCTTCTTCTTCTTCTTCTTCTTCTTCTTCTTCTTCTTCTTCTTTTGCCTTTAGAAGCTGTCTCTTTTTCCTTCCTGTTTGGAAAATGCATTTCTAATCAGCTTTTCTAAAATATTGGAAGTCCATCTAAGAGCCGTCCTCTCCGAATGAGCAATCTGAAATATTAAAGGCATGTTTGCTTGCCTTTCGCATCATTTATTTGCGTTAAATGCTTGGGTGTCTGTATACAGTCATCAAATATTCAGAAGTTGTTTAGGAAAATGGTAATTAGTAGGAAATAGAAGCTGCTATTTACACTCTCCAATTAATGTTTGCTGGTGGGTGTTTGGAGAACAATACAGCAGCAGCATGGCTGTGTTTTCTCCCTTTATTATATGAAAAATGAAGTAGAGGGGAAGGATTCAACTCAGTTCATATTAAGTTCTGTAAGTAGTTACTGGAGGAATCTCCAAGATAATAACAACTATGAATTAATGTCCTTCAAGTATTTATGGAGATTCTCAGTCATCCAGGTCATGGTTGTCCCAAAGGTGCTTTTTCAAGAGGCAACTGGACTTTTTTGTTTTTCTTTGAAGACATTTCGTTTCTCATCCAAGAAGCTTCTTCAGCTCTGACTGGAGGGTGGGGAATGGAAGGATTTATACTCTTTGCAGACAGCTGGTCCTTTGCATTCTTTTAGAGTCGTGAAGAGGAACTAAAGAACCTCTTGATGCGGGTGAAGAAGGAGAGTGCAAAAGTTGCCTTGAAACGCAACATTAAGAAAACCAAGATCATGGCATCCAGCCCTCTCAATTCCTGGCAAATAGATGGGGAAGAAATGGAGGTAGTGATAGATTTTATCTTCCTGGGCTCCAAGATCACCACAGATGGGGACTGCAGCCAAGAAATTAAAAGATGCTTGCTCCTGGGGAGGAAAGCTATGGCAAATCTAGACAACATACTAAAAAGCAGAGACATCACCCTGCCAACAAAAGTACGTATAATCAAGGCCATGGTTTTCCCAGTTGCAATGTATGGCTGTGAAAGTTGGCCCATAAGAAAGGCTGAGCGCCAAAGAATTGAAACCTTTGAACTATGGTGCTGGAGAAGACTCCTGCGAGTCCCCTGGACTGCAAGATGATCAATCCGGTCAGTCCTAGAGGAGATCAACCCTGACTGTTCTTTAGAAGGCCAGATCCGAAAGTTGGCCACCTAATGAGAAGGAAGGACTCACTGGAGAAGAGCCTTATGCTGGGAAAGATTGAGGGCAATAGAAGAAGGGGATGACAGAGAATGAGGTGGCTGGATGGAGTCGCTAAAGCAGTAAGCATGAGCTTAAATGGACTTCAGAAGATGGTAGAGGACAGGAAGGCCTGGAGGAACGCTGCCCATGGGGTTGTGATGGGTCAGACACAACTTCGTAACTAACATCAGAGAGTTGTTGAGGCCACTTGGAGGTTTACCTGTGTCCTCAGGGTGACCTGAGTGGTATCAAATGGATATGGAGCATCCTTACCAAAAGCACTACCAACCTCTTCCTCTTCTGAGATATTCACTTTCAGAATTCTTAAAACAATCCCAGAAATGTTTCTAGTCAATCCTGTACAAGATAAAATCAAAATGTTCCAGGAATTGATTATGGTGTTTGATGGTCCTTTACATTGCTTTCTATAAGATATTCTCTTAAAACATAAATAGTAGTAGTAGTAGTAGTAGTAGTAGTAGTAGTAGTAGTAATAGTAGTAGTAAAGTTGGAAGGGACCTTGGAGGTCATTGAGTCCAACCCCCTGCTCAGGCAGGAAATCCTATACCATTTCGGACAAATGGCTGTCCAGTCTCTTCTTAAAAACCTCCAGTGTTGGAGCATTCACCGCTTCTGGAGGCAGGTTGTTTCACTGGTTAAATTGTTCTAACTGTCAGGAAATTCCACCTTAGTTCTAGGTTGCTTCTCTCCTTGATTAGTTTCCATCCGTTGCTTCTTGTCCTGCCTTCAGGCGCCTTGGAAAATATCTTGACTCCCTCTTCTTTGGGGCAGCCCCTGAGATATTGGAAGACTGCCATTATGTCTCCCCTCGTCCTTCTCTTCATTAGACTGGACATTAGACTGGACTAGCCTTTCCTTAGATGTTTTAGCCTCCAGTCCCCTAATCATCTTTGTTGCTCTTCTCTGCACGCTTTCCAGAGTCTCAACATCTTTTTTACTTGAAAAGGGAGAAGCCAGGAAAGTTGCAGAGTGCAAGAGAGAAAGAAGCTTTTCTCCCTTCAAAAAGGAAAATATCTGTATTACCAAATCAAATATGAGCGGTGAGAAAGGATGCTGAAGAAATATTCAGTTTTTCTCTCCTCTGAGAAAGAGACGAACCCGTTTTTTTTTTTCTCTTCTAAAGTTAGGAAATAAGCTTTTCCTTGGCGAAGCCATTATTATGAGTCTCGCACAATAAAATGGACAGTCTTCGCAGTGTCCATTCACACTGACAAAAGCATTTTCCCTTTTTGTTTCATTTCTTAGTAGCAGACAAAGTTAGAGACCAGGAGACATTTGATGTCTTTTTTTCAGCCTCCTCTTTCTTGTCCCGAAATAAGATAAGATAAGATAAGATAAGATAAGATAAGATAAGATAAGATAAGATAAGATAAGATAAGATAAGATAAGATAAGATAAGATAAGCTTTATTGTCATTTTTTTTTTACTGTGGGCACAACCGCACATGTCAAAAATGAAATTTAGTTGCCCGCTCTCAAAGTGAACACGTACACGACACACACCTAAACATACTATATACAACATATGTATAGACCCACACCCCTACATATACATAACAAATAAATATTAAACACTGTTCATCTTGAATATATAATGGAAGGAGGAAGCTTGAGAGTTCACCAGGTTAATGCTGTATGAAATGAAACTATGGCTGAATCTGGATGTTCTGCTTCGGATTCCATGGAACCCCCGCCCAGAAGGTAACAAGGGAAACAGGTCATGAAGAGGATGTGTGGTGTCCCAGGCAATCTTGCGGACCCTGCTCAAGCAGCGCTTCTGTGCTATGTCCTGGATGGAAGGGAGGGAATTGGCAATGATCTTTTCTGCTGTCCTCACCACTCTCTGCACCACCTTTCTCTCTGAAGCAGTGATGCTTCCAAACCAGACTATGACGCTGTATGACAGGATGCTCTCGATTGTCCCCCTGTAGAAAGTGATTAAATACAGAGCAGAAACTCAAGGATGGGGGGGGGGGAATCAATACCTGTTGGATTCTGCTCAAGAGCTTTCCCCAAGTCTGCCCTCAGAGGCCTATCACGCCAGAGCACTGTTTTGTAACACAACCAAGGAATACAAGATAGATAGAAGAAGATCTTCCACGGGGAGCATTTTTTCACAGATTCAAAAACTGTTTAGGAAATAGTGACTAGAGGAAGCTTACACTGAGGGGTCCTGAGTACTCTCTGAGCTTGGTTGTTTTTTGCAGACGCTTCATTAACCAAACTAGGTAATATCATCAACTCTCACTTTGTCCTAGCACTGATGAGGTTATCTAGTTTATATATATATATATATATGTGTGTGTGTGTGTGTGTGTGTGTGTGTGTTTTCTGAGGTTTTCGCGGGTGTTTGTATGTAGGTCTTTGGTTGTTCGGGTTTTCTCCCGCGTAAAATTGGAAGTGTCTTGGCGACGTTTCGACGAAGTCCCATTCGTCATCTTCAGGCTGGTGTTTTCAGCTTCGTGCTTCGAGCAGCAATGTGTGGTCTTAGCTGTTTCTTCCTTTTAACTGCCAGTGGGGGTATGAACTGATTGGGTGGGAGCTTGGCTGTGTTCTGATTGGGTGGAGGTGTGTTCTGATTGGTTAGGGGCGTGGCTGTGCTCTGATTGGCTGGGGGGTTGGCTGTGCTCTGATTGGCTGGGGGGTTGGCTGTGCTCTGATTGGCTGGGGGAGTGTTCTGTTTGGTTGTGCTCAGGTTAGTCTGAGTTGCAGAGGGGTTTAAGATTTTGGGCTGCCTTGCTATTTTTTGGCTTCGCGTTTGTGGTCGTGCCTCATTTTCATGGAGGGTGTCAGTTTGCTTCATGTATGGATTGGAGGGCTTTAAAGTGGCTAATGATGCAGCTGTGGTCTGGCTTCTGGTTTGTGGTCGTGCCTCATCATCGGTGTGGCTTTGGGTTTGTTTTTTGCGTGGATGTGTGGTGGTGACATCCTGTGTGGTTTTTGTGAGTGTGGGTCTGGTATCATTTTTTGTGTTAGGGAGTCGTTTGTCAATAAGGGCGGGTTTCCAAATGGCTGGTAGGCGGGAGGTATCATCTCGCTTGTTCATGCTGTGTGGGCGTTTTTCTATCTCGATGGCTTCTCTGATTATTCTGTTATTAAAATGTTCACTTTTGGCAATGGTTCTGGTATTTTTAAAGTCAATTTCATGTCCTGTGGCTTTAAGGTGTTGGACCAGGGAAGATGTTGGTTCCTCTTTTTTGACTGAGTTCTTATGTTCTTCAATGCGTGCACTTATTCTTCTGTTGGTTTGTCCGATGTATGTGGTGGGACAAGTGGTGCATGGGATTTCGTATACTCCTTGATTTTCTAATTCAATTTTATCTTTGGGGTTTCTAAGGATGGTGGATATTTTTCTGTTTGTGCAGAATGCTGTTTTGATGTTGTGTTTATGGAGGATCTTACTGATTCTGTCTGTGGTGCCTTTTATGTATGGGAGGAGGGCTTTGCCGTTTTCTTGTTCTTCGTCTTGGATTTTAGTGGGGGTTTCTTTTTGGATTAGGTTTGTAATCTTATTTCTTTGGAATCCATTGGATGTTAGTACATTGGTGAGAGTGTGTAGTTCGGTTTTTAGGTGTTGTTCGTCAGCTAAGCGTTTTGTTCTGGAGATGAGTGTCTTGGCTACAGAGTTGATCTGTGCTGGGTGGTGGTGTGAGAGAGCGTGCAGATAGCGGTTTGTGTGTGTTTTCTTCTGGTAGATGGTGTGTCCTAGGGAGCCATTGGATTTCTTGTAGACTAAGACATCCAGGAAGGGAAGTTGGTTGTTAGCTTCTGTTTCCATGGTGAACTGTATTTTGGGGTGTAGGCTGTTGAGGTGTGTGAGGAAGTTGTCCAGTTTTTCTTTCCCATGTGGCCAGATTATGAAGGTGTCGTCTACGTATCTGAGCCAGAGTTTGGGTTTGTGATCCGATTTTTCTAGAGCTTGGGTTTCAAAGTGTTCCATGTAGAGGTTTGCAATGACAGGTGAGAGGGGTGATCCCATGGGTGCTCCTTCTGTTTGTTTGTATTTTTGTCCATTATAGATGAAGTATGTGTTGGATAGGCAGTGGTTGGTCAGATCTAAGATGTGTTTGGGGGGGTTATATTTGTTTTGATAGCTGTCAAGGCTTCTTTGATAGGCACTTGGGTGAAGAGGGATATGACATCGAAGCTCACGAGTAGGTCGCTGGGCTGTAAGTTTTGTTTCTTTATGATCTCTATAAACTGGAATGAGTTTTTTACGTGTGAGGTGATGGATTCTGCATAGGGCTATAGTTGTTTGGCGAGAAATTTGGCTAGGTTTTGTAGAGGTGAGCCTATGGAGCTGACTATAGGTCTGAGTGGGGTTCCTTCCTTGTGTATCTTGGGGAGACCATAGAGTTTGGGGCATCTGGATGATTTCTCTCTGGGAATGATTCTTTGCTGGATCTCTTCACTAATGGGGGAGGCTTTTATTTTGGATCTGGTGGTTTTTTCCTGGTAGGTGGTGGGATCTGTATTTAGGGGTTTGTATGTGGAGTCTTGGAATAGGTTGGTTAATTTGGTTTGGTAGTCAGATGTGTTCATAACCACCGTGGCGTTGCCCTTGTCTGCTGGTAGGATTATTATGCTGGTGTCTTCTTTCAGGTTACGTAGTAACCTGAAAGAAGACACCAGAAAGAAGACACCTGAAAGAAGACCTATAGTCAGCTCCATAGGCTCACCTCTACAAAACCTAGCCAAATTTCTCGCCAAACAACTACAGCCCTATGCAGAATCCATCACCTCACACATAAAAAACTCATTCCAGTTTATAGAGATCATAAAGAAACAAAACTTACAGCCCAGCGACCTACTCGTGAGCTTCGATGTCATATCCCTCTTCACCCAAGTGCCTATCAAAGAAGCCTTGACAGCTATCCAAAACAAATATAACCCCCCAAACACATCTTAGATCTGACCAACCACTGCCTATCCAACACATACTTCATCTATAATGGACAAAAATACAAACAAACAGAAGGAGCACCCATGGGATCACCCCTCTCACCTGTCATTGCCAACCTCTACATGGAACACTTTGAAACCCAAGCTCTAGAAAAATCGGATCACAAACCCAAACTCTGGCTCAGATATGTAGACGACACCTTCATAATCTGGCCACATGGGAAAGAAAAACTGGACAACTTCCTCACACACCTCAACAGCCTACACCCCAAAATACAGTTCACCATGGAAACAGAAGCTAACAACCAACTTCCCTTCCTGGATGTCTTAGTCTACAAGAAATCCAATGGCTCCCTAGGACACACCATCTACCAGAAGAAAACACACACAAACCGCTATCTGCACGCTCTCTCACACCACCACCCAGCACAGATCAACTCTGTAGCCAAGACACTCATCTCCAGAACAAAACGCTTAGCTGACGAACAACACCTAAAAACCGAACTACACACTCTCACCAATGTACTAACATCCAATGGATTCCATAGAAATAAGATTACAAACCTAATCCAAAAAGAAACCCCCACTAAAATCCAAGACAAAGAACAAGAAAACGGCAAAGCCCTCCTCCCATACATAAAAGGCACCACAGACAGAATCAGTAAGATCCTCCATAAACACAACATCAAAACAGCATTCTGCACAAACAGAAAAATATCCACCATCCTTAGAAACCCCAAAGATAAAATTGAATTAGAAAATCAAGGAGTATACGAAATCCCATGCACCACTTGTCCCACCACATACATCGGACAAACCAACAGAAGAATAAGTGCACGCATTGAAGAACATAAGAACTCAGTCAAAAAAGAAGGAACCAACATCTTCCCTGGTCCAACACCTTAAAGCCACAGGACATGAAATTGACTTTAAAAATACCAGAACCATTGCCAAAAGTGAACATTTCAATAACAAATAATCAGAGAAGCCATCGAGATAGAAAAACGCCCACACAGCATGAACAAGCAAGATGATACCTCCCGCCTACCAGCCATTTGGAAACCCGCCCTTATTGACAAACGACTCCCTAACACAAAAAATGATACCAGACCCACACTCACAAAACCACACAGACTGGACAGCCATTTGTCCGAATTGGTGTAGGGTTTCCTGCCGAGCAGGGGGTTGGACTAGATGACCTCCAAGGTCCCTTCCAACTTTACTATTATTATTATTATTAAAAAGCAAACCAAAGCCACACCGATGATGAGGCACGACCACAAACCAGAAGCCAGACCAGAGCTGCATCATTAGCCACTTTAAAGCCCTCCAATCCATACATGAAGCAAACTGACACCCTCCATGAAAATGAGGCACGACCACAAACGCGAAGCCAAAAAATAGCAAGGCAGCCCAAAATCTTAAACCCCTCTGCAACTCAGACTAACCTGAGCACAACCAAACAGAACACTCCCCCAGCCAATCAGAGCACAGCCAACCCCCCACCAATCAGAGCACAGCCCCCCCCAGCCAATCAGAGCACAGCCAAGCCCCTAACCAATCAGAACACACCTCCACCCAATCAGAACACAGCCAAGCTCCCACCCAATCAGTTCATACCCCCACTGGCAGTTAAAAGGAAGAAACAGCTAAGACCACACATTGCTGCTCGAAGCACGAATCTGAAAACACCAGCCTGAAGATGACGAATGGGACTTCGTCGAAACGTCGCCAAGACACTTCCAATTTTACGCGGGAGAAAACCCGAACAACCAAAGACCTAGATATATATATATATATATATATATATATATATATATATATATATATACATACATACATACATACATACATACATACATACATACATACATACATAGTAATAGTAATAGTAGTAAAGTTGGAAGGAACCTTGGAGGTCATCTAGTCCAACCCCCTGCTTGGGCAGGAAACTCTACACCATTTCGGACAAGTGGCTGTCCAGTCTCTTCTTAAAAACTTCCAGTGTTGGAGCATTTACTGCTTCTGGAGGCAGGCTGTTCCACTGATTAATTGTTCTCACTGTCAGGAAGTTTCTCCTTAGTTCTAGGTTGCTTCTCTCCTTGATTAGTTTCTACCCGTTGCTTCTTGTTCTGCCTTCAGATGTTCTGGAAAATAGCTTGACTCCCTCTTCTTTATGGCAGCCCCTGAGATATTGGAATACTGCTATCATGTCCCCCCTTGTCCTTCTCTTTGTTAAACTAGACATACCCAATTCTAGCAACCGTTCCTTATATGTTTTAGCCTCCAGTCCCCTAATCATCTTTGTTGTGTGTGTGTTTGTGTGTGTATATATATTGTATGTATAGATAGATAGATAGATAGATAGATAGATAGATAGATAGATAGATAGATAGAATCACCAGGAGAATTTAGGTATAAAAATATACTTTACTAAAAACCGCCGAGCTTTCATTGGGGACTCCCAACACCATCAGAGCTAAAAACCAGTAAACAACGATGACTCAAACATTCCTACGAGTAATGTTTATGCAGACGTTATATGTTTGGGCACCCATACACCCATCCCCCACTCTGGCATTCTCTATGTCCACCGTCTTCTGTTGTTCTATCTGTTTACTGCGCGAGCAAGTGTTTACTCCACCTCTCTCTCCTCCTTCTCCCCCCTCCATGTCATATGTTCCTCACTATTGCCATTATCAATGTTTCTCTTGCGAATAGTGCATGTGCAAGCGTTGTGTGCCTGAGCCTCCATACTCCCACTCCCCCCTCCTATATCCACCATCTTTCGCTAGTAGGAATAAGGAGGAAAGAAAAGAGGACATAGAACAGAGGGAAAACATCGATTCACAGTCAAAAGAAACATGAAGAAATAACTGGAACCCCAGTGAGATTTATAGCAGTGGTAGAGGAAAATTAAACAACCCCAAAGTAGACAACAGGAAGGGGAATGAGGTGAGAGCTGATGCCATTAGAAGAAATGAGGATGAAAGGGTGTTAATAGATTTGAGTGTTAGTAATGAAGCAGTAAGAGGAATGATCCGGAAGAACGATAGAAGGAAACGCAAAGAGAGTAACAAAGAAACATCTGGAACACAAATTGACCGGCCAAGGCCAGTGACGCGGTCCAGGAGCCGGGTGCAAATGTCAGCCAAACCTATTTGAGTCATTGTTGTTTACTGGCTTTTAGCCCTGATGATGTTGGGAGTCCCCAACAAAAGCTCGGTGGTTTTTAGTAAAGTATATTTTTATACCTAAATTCTCCTGGTGATCGTATTTTATTTATATTATAAACATGCCCAGGAGTTGTGTGTGTATATATACATACATACATACATACATACATACATACATACATACAACTCATATATATATATATATATATATATATATACAAAATTTGGATTGTTAACAAAGAATTAAGGGACAATGGGATAGCTATTTCGAGTTTCTTAACTCTCTTCAGCCAGACTTACCCTTCTGAGATTTGGAAAAAAAAAAAGAAAAGAAAAGAAAAAGAAAGAAGATTTCTTTCTCCCATATTTGGGCTGACAGGGTACATCAAGAAACACTCAAGGTATATATGTATATGTATATGTATATGTACATATATGTGTGTGTGTGTGTGTGTGTGTGTAGGTCTTTGGTTATTCGGGTTTTCTCCCACGTAAAATTGGAAGTGTCTTGGCGACGTTTCGACGAAGTCTCATTCGTCATCTTCAGGCTGGTGCTTTCGGCTTCGTGCTTATATATATATATATATATATATATATATATATATATATATGTTTTCTGAGGTTTTCGCGGGTATTTGTATGTAGGTCTTTGGTTGTTCGGGTTTTCTCCCACGTAAAATTGGAGTGTCTTGGCGACGTTTCGACGAAGTCCCATTCGTCATCTTCAGGCTGGTGCTTTCAGCTTCGTGCCTCGAGCTGCAGAGGCTGCAGCTCGAGGCACGAAGCTGAAAGCACCAGCCTGAAGATGACGAATGGGACTTCGTCGAAACGTCGCCAAGACACTTCCAATTTTACGTGGGAGAAAACCCGAACAACCAAAGACCTACATATATATATATATATATATATATATATATATATATTGTTTAAAAATTTGGGGAGGGGGCTGTTTCGAAAGGAGTGGGAACCAATCCTGTAGTAACATATTAATCAGTATTCAATTAGGAAGGATAATATGTGTGTATGTGTTGATTTGTTTGGATATTTTTGATCTACATTTTCCTTTTAAAACGTTTTGATGTTTTGTGGGGTTTTTTTGTCTTTTTTGGATTTTTTTTTTCAGTGTTGTATTTTAATTTTGTCTTGATTAAAATAATATTCAAAACACACACACACACACACACAATGAAAAATCACCTTGCAATTAACAGGCCATTCTTACTATCAGCCTACAGCCCATTCTGGAGTTTCTGGCGCTGATTTTTTGAAGAAGATGCTTAGATGTTGGCTCTGTATTTGGGCTGGGTGCATGTTTGCCCTTAGGGAGTGCATTATGGATATGGCTGCTGGAGAGTATGATAATATTACTTTTTTTCCCTATGGCTAACAGCTAAGCAGGGTCAGAGTTGCAAAGAAGTTGGATGAGAGGCAACTAAGAAATTCTCTAGGCTTAAACCTTCATAAAGAAGATAATGGCATATCTTCTAGGCACTGTTGCCAAGGAAACTACATAAACCTAGAAGATTATGGGGGTTTATCCTGAATGATTGATTTCATATTATCTGTCTTCTCTGATCATCTCTAAACAAAAAACAGGGCTTTGCTTTTAAACCAGGAAAGTGCAATCTATCACCAAGTAAATGTGTCTCGGTTAAATTGAATTTAGAGATTCCATAAGCATTTGCCTTACCATGGGTTATCTATGGAAATTTTCAATCATCCAGGTCAAAGGGCAACTGGATTTTCTTGGTTTTTTTTCTTTGTAAATGTTTTGCTTCTCGTGCAGAACTCAAGAAGCTTCTTGGATGAAATGTCTTGGATGAAATGTCTTCAAAGAAAAAAATACAAGAAAATCCAGGTGACTTTTGGGGGAAAAAAGCACCTTTGGGACTTATGGATTCTATCCAATATAATGTCCTCTGTTGGTTTAACTGGTGTGAGTGGTGATGGAAGAGCTTTTGCCCAACCTGTCCTTGCACTTCTGATGAGGATGCAATGCACTTATTCCAGTCTTGCACACCTTCCCTTTTCAAGAACTGAACTACTCCTACCTTAAGAGTTAATACTTTGAGTTTGCGCTATTAGATGCATAACTACCACGGGATTGTGGGGTCCGTAGTACTCTCTGAGCTTTGTATTTGTTTCCTTGCAGATGTTTCATTACCCAGCTAGGTAACATCATCAGTGTTAGAAGGGAGTGAGGTTTGCTTGCTAGGTCAGTGTTGATGGGAATCTTCTAGGTCAGAGGTAGGCAACCTTGGCTCTTTTATGACTCATGGACTTCAACTCCCAGAATTCCTGAGTCAACACTGTTCCTCAGTGTTCAGTTGAAAGTGATTTGAGTGTGGCAATTTTCCAGGGCTGTTAGTGTGTGAGTGAGTAACCATAAGCTAAATCTGAGAACACAGATGTATAACAACACAAAGGAAGTCATGTTCTCCAGTTACATCAATTTCAGATTATTTGTGGGCTACACCTACCGCACTTGCATAATATCTCCGGCAAATGGATGCTCCCTGACGCTAGCACAATATGAAATCCTCACAGAGAGAAAGCCTGAATTTATTTTAATGAGAAACAGGGCATTTGAGCAGTTAATTTTTCAGCTGCTTTACATTCTGCAACCGAGTAAGGGGGGGGGGGTGATGAAGTTATTACCCTAACAAGATTT